>NC_073691.1:14263448-14287659 GCF_029784155.1 Uranotaenia lowii | reverse complement strand
TACAAAAATTACAAAAATTACAAAAATTACAAAAATGACAAAAATGACAAAAATGACAAAAATGACAAAAATGATAAAAATGACAAAAATGACAAAAATGACAAAAATGACAAAAATGACAAAAATGACAAAAATGACAAAAATGATAAAAATGACAAAAATGACAAAAATGACAAAAATGACAAAAATGACAAAAATGACAAAAATGACAAAAATGACAAAAATGACAAAAATGACAAAAATGACAAAAATGACAAAAATGACAAAAATGACAAAAATGACAAAAATGACAAAAATGACAAAAATGACAAAAATGACAAAAATGACAAAAATGACAAAAATGACATAAATGACATAAATGGCATAAATGACATAAATGACATAAATGACAAAAATGACAAAAATGACAAAAATGACAAAAATGACAAAAATGACAAAAATGACAAAAATGACAAAAATGACAAAAATGACAAAAATGACAAAAATGACAAAAATGACAAAAATGACAAAAATGACAAAAATGACAAAAATAACAAAAATTACAAAAATTACAAAAATGACAAAAATGACAAAAATGACAAAAATGACAAAAATGACAAAAATGACAAAAATGACAAAAAATGACAAAAATGACAAAAATGACAAAAATGACAAAAATGACAAAAATGACAAAAATGAAAAAAATGACAAAAATGACAAAAATGACAAAAATGACAAAAATGACAAAAATGACAAAAATGACAAAAATGACAAAAATGACAAAAATGACAAAAATGACAAAAATGACAAAAATGACAAAAATGACAAAAATGACAAAAATGACAAAAATGACAAAAATGACAAAAATGACAAAAATGACAAAAATGACAAAAATGACAAAAATGACAAAAATGACAAAAATGACAAAAATGACAAAAATGACAAAAATGACAAAAATGACAAAAATGACAAAAATGACAAAAATGACAAAAATGACAAAAATGACAAAAATGACAAAAATGACAAAAATGACAAAAATGACAAAAATGACAAAAATGACAAAAATGACAAAAATGACAAAAATGACAAAAATGACAAAAATGACAAAAATGACAAAAATGACAAAAATGACAAAAATGACAAAAATGACAAAAATGACAAAAATGACAAAAATGACAAAAATGACAAAAATGACGAAAAATGACAAAAATGACAAAAATTGACACAAAATTGACACAAAAATGACATAAAAAATGAAACAAAAATGGCACAAAAATGACACAAAAATGACACAAAAATGACACAAAATAGTTAAGAAAATTAAACAAAAATGACACAATAAATGACAAAAAAAATTATAAATGACCATAAATTAAACAAAAAATGTCACAAAAATGACTCAAGAATGACCCCAAAATGATACCAAAATTATAAAAAAAGACACAAAAAGTGACAAAAAAATGAAAAAAAAATGACACAAAAATGACACAAAAAATTACAAAAAAAAATGAAACAAAAATGGCACTAAAATAACACAAATATATCACAAAATTGATGCAAAAATTACACAAAAATAACACAAAAACGACACAAAAATTACACACAAAAATGCCGCAAAAATGACACAAGAATGATTCAAAACGATACAATTTTTTTACAAAAATGACACAAAAATGACACAAAAATAACACAAAAACGACAAAAAAGTGACACAAAAATGATAAAAAAAAACGACACAAAAATGATAAAAAAATAATACAAAAATGACACAAAAATTACACAAAAATGACACATAAATGACACAAAAATGACCCAAAAATGACACAAAAATGACACAAAAATGACACAAGAATGACACAAAAATCACTCAATAAGAACACAAAAATCACTCAATAAGAACACAAAAAGAACACAAAAAGAACACAAAAATGACACAAAAAGGATTCAAAAATGACAGATAAAATTGCACTAAACTGATACAAAAATGATACAAAAATAAAACAAAAATGACTTAAAAAAGAAAACAAAAAATGACACAAAAATTGGCACAAAAAAGGAACAAAGAGAATACAAATCGGACACAAAATGACACAAAAATGACACCAAAAATTTACACAAAAATGGTACAAAAATGATATAAAAGTAACAAAAAAATGACGTTATAAAACATAAAAAATTACCCAAAAAATGACAAAAAAATGACACAAAATGACACCAAAAACGACCCAGAAAATGACACAAAAATGATACAAAAAAGATACAAAAATATCTCACAAAATTTCACAAAAAATGACTTAAAAATTACACAAAAATGTCACAAAATTAGTTTAAAAAAGAACACAAAAATAACACAAAATGGCACAAAATTGACACCAAAAGCAACTCAACACAAAAATGATACAAAAATGAAACCAAAACAATACAAAAAGACTCAAAAATGACACGAAAAAATGGCACAAAAATGACACAAAAAATGGCACAAAAAATGACATAAAAATAACAAAAAAATTACACAAAAATTACAGAAAAATGACACAAAAATGACACAAAAATGACACAAAAATGGTACAAAAATTACACAAAAATGACACAAAAATGGCACAATCATGAAACAAAAAAGGACTCTAAAATGACACAATAAATGGTACCAGAATTAATACAAAAAATATCACAAAATGGCACAAAGAATGACACAAAAATTACACAAAAATAACACAAAAATGACAAAAAAACGACACAAAAATGACGCAAAATTAGCACAATAATGAAAAAAAAAATGTCTCAAATGGCACAGAAAATAGCACCAAAATTGATACAAAAAATTACACAAAAATTATACCAAAAATGACACAAAAAGTACACAAAAATGATTCAAAATTGATACAAAATTTATTAATAAATAACACAAAAATATCACAAAAATTTCACAAAAATGTCAAAAAATGAAATATAAAGAACACAGAAGGAACACAAAACTTACACAAAATTGACAAAACTGAAACAAAAAATTATACAAAAACGGCATAAAAATGACACAAAATTCGCATGGAAATCACAAAAATGGCTCAATAAGAGTTTAGTGAAAGATTCTTAATAATTTTTTCAAAGCATCATCTAGCTGCTAGGCTCTTTGCTTAATATGATAATACCGACAGCGAGCAAAATCACAGCAGCTTGACAAGAAAACAATGCTATGTTGGTCCGTTCCATAATTCATCCGGGACGTTTACCTGATTGGGCCGATGAAGTGGAAAATTTCCCCCCAACAGATTTGACAACTGTTTATCAAACTCAGCCAGCCAGCCAGCGGCTGTTCTCGGAATCGAACGAAATCAGCATTTTTCCGGCCTCGACAGCTCGATAGCAATTCTGTGATCATTCCCAAGATTGTCGATTTTTCTAGAAGTAACAGAAAGAAAACGAGCCTCTCAGCTATTGGGTGTTTCATCGCCATCATCAACAACAATGCTGGGGAAGAAAACAACTTTTTCCTCGATTCACCGACGAGGAGTCTTGGGAAGAAGATAGAGGGGCCCAGCAAGAAAAGCAATAAAATTCGATAGCCAACGGTTTTCGGCGGATCCCAGATTTGCCACATTTTCATCGACTTTGTCGGTTTCCTTTATTCGGCAGACCTAGAGGGTGTCTGCCTTCGATTAAACAAGTCGCTGCCTCTGCTTCTCTTTCTTTTTTTGATCGGTCGATTCGGTTTCACATATTTTTGATTCAGTTGGAAAAACGTGACCGGAAAGTGGGAAAAGCCTTTCTCCAACCAAGCAAAGTGGGTCACACATCTTTTAGCAATAATATTTCCATGCGTTTTTTTTACCATTGGGGATTTTTTTTTTGACTTTCAAAGGACAAGAGCGAGAGAGCTTTTGATAGGGGTTGAATTCGGATGATCGTTTTAGTTTCGCCTCTCGAATTGATAGCAGCATGTTTTCGAGACTGCTGGTGTATTGAAAGCTTTTTCGATTTTCGGAAGGGTTTTTTCCCCACCCACCCTTCTAATCATTCACATATGTTACGCAAATGAAATTGCGTGTCAGCAACGTTGGATTGCGAAACCCGTTTTTTCTGATGTGTGGAATTTACAAGGTTATAAGAAGCATTTTTAAGCCAGGATAATGCATTATTGGGTAAGTTTTATATTGAAATCAATTAATCGGACAACAATCAGTTTCGACTCAGTAGGGCCTCAATTTATTTTCAAATTTAACAAACATATTTTTATTTTGATATTTTAATCTTATTTTCTAATGATTCAATTTTGACCATTTGGACAATTTTGACCATTTTGACCATTTTGACAGGCCATATAGTCTAAATCACTGGGCCACAAATAGAAGTTGTCAGATGATAACTTCGAAGAGTAGTAAAAAAAAGACAATTTTGACAATTTATACAATTTTGACATTTTTGACAATTTTGACAATTTATACAATTTTGACTATTTTGACAGTTTTGACAATTTTGACAGTTTTGACAATTTTGACAATTTTGACAATTTCGACAATTTTGACAATTTTGACAATTTTGACAATTTTGACAATTTTGACAATTTTGACAATTTTGACAATTTTGACAATTTTGACAATTTTGACAATTTTGACAATTTTGACAATTTTGACAATTTTGACAATTTTGACAATTTTGACAATTTTGACAATTTTGACAATTTTGACAATTTTGACAATTTTGACAATTTTGACAATTTTGACAATTTTGACAATTTTGACAATTTTGACAATTTTGACAATTTTGACAATTTTGACAATTTTGACAATTTTGACAATTTTGACAATTTTCACAATTTTCACAATTTTCACAATTTTGACAATTTTGACAATTTTGACAATTTTGACAATTTTGACAATTTTGACAATTTTGACAATTTTGACAATTTTGACAATTTTGACAATTTTGACAATTTTGACAATTTTGACAATTTTGACAATTTTGACAATTTTGACAATTTTGACAATTTTGACAATTTTGACAATTTTGACAATTTTGACAATTTTGACAATTTTGACAATTTTGACAATTTTGACAATTTTGACAATTTTGACAATTCTGACAATTTTGACAATTTTGACAATTTTGACAATTTTGACAATTTTGACAATTTTGACAATTTTGACAATTTTGACAATTTTGACAATTTTGACAATTTTGACAATTTTGACAATTTTGACAATTTTTGACAATTTTTGACAATTTTGACAATTTTGACAATTTTGACAATTTCGACAATTTTGACAATTTTGACAATTTTGACAATTTTGACAATTTTGACAATTTTGACAATTTTGACAATTTTGACAATTTTGACAATTTTGACAATTTTGACAATTTTGACAATTTTGACAATTTTGACAATTCTGACAATTTTGACAATTTTGACAATTTTGACAATTTTGACAATTTTGACAATTTTGACAATTTTGACAATTTTGACAATTTTGACAATTTTGACAATTTTGAGAATTTTTGACAATTTTTGACAATTTTGACAATTTTGACAATTTTGACAATTTCGACAATTTTGACAATTTTGACAATTTTGACAATTTTGACAATTTTGACAATTTTGACAATTTTGACAATTTTGACAATTTTGACAATTTTGACAATTTTGACAATTTTGACAATTTTGACAATTTTGACAATTTTGACAATTTTGACAATTTTGACAATTTTGACAATTTTGACAATTTTGACAATTTTGACAATTTTGACAATTTTGACAATTTTGACAATTTTGACAATTTTGACAATTTTGACAATTTTGACAATTTTGACAATTTTGACAATTTTGACAATTTTGACAATTTTGACAATTTTGACAATTTTGACAATTTTGACAATTTTGACAATTTTGACAATTTTGACAATTTTGACAATTTTGACAATTTTGACAATTTTGACAATTTTGACAATTTTGACAATTTTGACAATTTTGACAATTTTGAGAATTTTTGACAATTTTTGACAATTTTGACAATTTTGACAATTTTGACAATTTCGACAATTTTGACAATTTTGACAATTTTGACAATTTTGACAATTTTGACAATTTTGACAATTTTGACAATTTTGACAATTTTGACAATTTTGACAATTTTGACAATTTTGACAATTTTGACAATTTTGACAATTTTGACAATTCTGACAATTTTGACAATTTTGACAATTTTGACAATTTTGACAATTTTGACAATTTTAACAATTTTGACAATTTTGACAATTTTGACAATTTTGACAATTTTGAGAATTTTTGACAATTTTTGACAATTTTGACAATTTTGACAATTTTGACAATTTCGACAATTTTGACAATTTTGACAATTTTGACAATTTTGACAATTTTGACAATTTTGACAATTTTGACAATTTTGACAATTTTGACAATTTTGACAATTTTGACAATTTTGACAATTTTGACAATTTTGACAATTTTGACAATTTTGACAATTTTGACAATTTTGACAATTTTGACAATTTTGACAATTTTGACAATTTTGACAATTTTGACAATTTTGACAATTTTGACAATTTTGACAATTTTGACAATTTTGACAATTTTGACAATTTTGACAATTTTGACAATTTTGACAATTTTGACAATTTTGACAATTTTGACAATTTTGACAATTTTGACAATTTTGACAATTTTGACAATTTTGACAATTTTGACAATTTCGACAATTTTGACAATTTTGACAATTTTTACAATTTTGACAATTTCGACAATTTTAACAATTTTGACAATTTTAACAAATTTGACAATTTTGACAATTTTGACAATTTTGACAATTTTCACAATTTTCACAATTTTGACAATTTTGACAATTTTCACAATTTTCACAATTTTGACAATTTTGACAATTTTGACAATTTTGACAATTTTGACAATTTTGACAATTTTGACAATTTTGACAATTTTGACAATTTTGACAATTTTGACAATTTTGACAATTTTGACAATTTTGACAATTTTGACAATTTTGACAATTCTGACAATTTCGACAATATTGACAATTTTGACAATTTTGAAATTTTTTACAATTTTGACAATTTTGACAATTTTTACAATTTTGACAATTTTGACAATTTTGATAATTTTGACAATTTTGACATATTTGACCATTTTGACAATTTTGACAATTTTGACAATTTTGACAATTTTGACAATTTTGACAATTTTGACAATTTTGACAATTTTGACAATTTTGACAATTTTGACAATTTTGACAATTTTGACAATTTTGACAATTTTGACAATTTTGACAATTTTGACAATTTTGACAATTTTGACAATTTTGACAATTTTGACAATTTTGACAATTTTGACAATTTTGACAATTTTGACAATTTTGACAATTTTGACAATTTTGACAATTTTGACAATTTTGACAATTTTGACTTTCACCAATATTTTAACGGTTTTAGTCGGTTGAATTTTAATATTGATCTTCTAATTTAGCTTGCCAGATAACTTTTCAGATTTATCATAGGATTTCACATAACAGACAGTTCAATTATGGTTTATTTTTCCACTTGGGTGGGATGATTCCTATCGTAGAAGATTGTTACAGCATCATTTATTACATCCACATGATCTGAAATTTGCCAGATTTAATCCAGAAGCACCCGGCAGATGATCCTAACGTAGGTAGGTAATGGATATAACCACAAGGGGAGAAAAAATCCTGGCAAATGGGTCGGTGTACGTACCTGTTGTAGGTGTAAGACTAGATTCCATCTGGTTTTTGGAAGCGCTCCAGTCAAGTCACACACCAGGTACGATGCATGTCTGTGAGAGCTTTTATGAGTATGATGGTGTGTGGTCTTTTATCCTGGAACCCCATTTTAGATCCATTGATTTGATAGGACAGCCTTCTTGCCATGCCAATTTATCCCAGGAAACTCGCTTTTAGGGTGATGACCTTTAGCTAAGCGCTGTTTTCCAGATCAAAAATGATCCAAATGCAACCCGATCCCAAAATAGGACCCATAAAGCGTTCGATTCGCTCGTTTTCCACTCTTATGGCCTTTGAGTCTGGCTGATTTTGTGAGGTATTTTAATGGAACAGAAAAGGCCCCAACCAGCCAGCCAGCCAAGCGAGTATATTGAACTCGTTAAACCCCTTTGAGGGTGTCGGTTTCTATTCCCTATTGGTTTCTCAATGGCAGCTTTAAGGGATGGGGAGACCCATCGATAAGCGGCTGTGTGTTCAATTGTGCAAATTGTGACAAATCGCATGTGTGAGAACCCATTATTGGATTCTGCTGCAGGCTGCAGCATCTCTATGAATGAATGAACGAATAAACGAATGAACGGCTGGAGAGCATTTTGTGGGATGTTTGTTCCGGACTATCCATTGAATCGAAACCGGGCAGCCGGAAATGAACTCTAAGCTTTATTTATTGCCAGTTTGGGATTAATGAGAATTAGTGCGCTGCAGTTAGTGTGCAGTAGTCAGCAGTGGTCAGCACAGAACAAACAATCGTTTGGAAAATGCATCCCCCGGAAAGTGGAAAGCAAGCGGAAATTGTTGCTGGTTTCCGGGGCTTCGATTTGAATGCAAATACCGGAACCGGATGGACGGGATCGTTGAAGTGGCAAAATGAATCAAATTAGTTTGATAAGGACGTGCTTTCTCCGTTGGGACGATTTTCGAAGGAAGCTCAATTGTTTGCTCAAGTCAAAAGGTCAAGGCTTTGTGACCCACAACGCAGAGAATCGATCAAACATCGATCAAACACGGAATTGGCTAACCCCAGACGGATTATTATTATCGTTGATGGATAGAGGAATGTCGGTCACGGCATGCAAACTTTGGGAATTGAAACAAAGTCTAAGGGAACATTCTTTTTAGTTCAGATTTTTTTTTATTTGTAGACTAAATAAAACCGATTGGAGGAAGATTTTCTGCATGTTCGGTATTTTTATGGCACAAACTTAGACATGCTCCTCGGAAAAATACAGTTTACAGCGTTGATTCAAATTTGATCACCAGTATTGAATTATGGAAAAATGATTCGCAAGGATTGTAGATCCATTATTAAATGTTATCCTTAGAAAAGGGGAGAAGAATAAAGATAAAGAAAAAACGACGTCGACAAAGAAATATAACTGAACAACATAATTTGGATGTGAAAACTCAGGAATTGAGGAGTAGAATCAAGTATCAAGGATAGAAGACATTAAACAAACGACTATAAAAATAGAGGTCATAATTTAAACTTGCTATTTTCATTCTTAAAACTAAATTGTAGTATTCAAAACACACAGTAGATTCAATTGTAATTTAGTAGACCAACTTTTTCGCTGAAATCAGTTTCAAAATAAGACTTCAAATTGTTTTTGAATGATTACATAATTTATTTAAGAATTCGCGAATAACCCAGCAAACATGAACTTGTTTCAGAAATGATAACCTAAGTCGTTTACAATGGTGTTGCGAATCGCATTTCCAACTGCATAGTGGAAAGATCGTATGAAATGTCAGTTTAAATCGGATATGAAAGGAAGTTACTGTCATGTTCTCTCTGCAATCAGCAGTGCATCCAGATGGCTGAAATCAGATGGGAATAATATTCACGAATGAGAGAAGTGAAAAAATGGTCGCTAGCAACGATTTGCATTCTTCCGGTAAGTACGCATAAGGTGTCGGATAACGCCCAATTGGTGAGGTTTTCGTCGCTTCAGAAAGAAATGAAATTTAAGTATGCATTATGCGCCACTTTGGTAGATAAATGCTGTTTTTCAACTTTCATACGATCATTCTTTAATGTGTATGGAAGCCCTGAGCCCTTCGAGCCAGTCGCGCTGATTCGTGCCAGCGACATCAGTCGTCCCGGCCCTGGGATCGACTGCGGCGACGGGGTTCTCCAGACTGCACATCCAGGCAAGTTTCCTTGTTTAATCGACCTTTCCCCTTCGTGACGGACTTTCCCATTATACTATTATGCGACCCGAGTAGTCTTTTCACTTCTCTAAGATTTACTTGACAAGTGCCTGCTACCATCTCGATTTAGCTAAAGTACCATTTTACCCGATTGATGTTCGGGGTAAACTGCGCTCCAGAGATATTTTAGAAAGAATTGTCACGCATTGTTGACGGATTTGAAGGGATTATAATTTATATAGACGGTATCCTCGTACTTACGGATACGATCAAACAGTTGAGATTTAAAGTAGCTCATGTTCTAAACATACTTAAAGCTCATAACTTGACCCTGAACCAGGAGAAATGCAAATTCAATTAGCAACGCACAACATTCTTAGGACGTCTATTGGATAAACAGGGGTTTCATGTAGATGAATCGAAAATCAACCATGTTCGCAAATTCAGAGAATCAACATCAGCATCCGAACTACACAGTTTTTAGGCCTAGCTTCCTACATTAAGAATGTTGCTAACATTACAAGTCCTCTCTGGTCAGTGGCGAACGAAAATACTTGGAGTTGGAGCCCTGTACGTAGTAAGGCTTTCGAGCAGATAAAAGAGAACATCGTTGAGTCGACAGTAGCCTTCGGCTGTTTTTGCGGCGTAGATAAATATAAGTATCATTCACAGATAATCTGTCAGCACTGTAATTCGATTCGTTTCATCCGTTAAACGAATGACAACTGCCATGAAACAACCTGCTACTTCGAGCGATTACATACGCCTTCATTGCTGTGCACTACATCGTACTACATCGTCGTGTTTACCGAAACTTGACGGAACGATAAAACCCTCAATGGTCAGGTATTCAACTCCGACTACTCTGTGTTTCGTTGTGACCGTAATCTCCGCAATAGCACGAAATCTTCTGGTGGCGGAGTTTTGGTAACCGTAAAATGCTGTTTTCCCTACGTTCCCATCGATGATGAATCGTTCAACGACCTGGAATCTGTGTGGGTCCGTGTCGATCTCGGTTACCGAAAGCTTTATATCGGAGCAGTGTACAGTACCTCCTGACTGTGCCAGAGTTACTCGCCACAGTAGCTGGTGGAAAGTTGGATGCGCTCCAAGAGCTTACGTCTGGCTCACCACAAGACCGAGATGGTGCTGATCACCAACCTGATCTCAGCACAATCAGAGACAATTGCAGTTGGACCGTGCGCAATCGAGTCCAAGCGTGCGATTAAATACCTGGGGGTGATGATCGACGACCGGCTGAGCTTTACGGCCCACGTGGACTACGCCTATAAAAAAGCGGCAATGACGACAGCAGCCCTCCCATGGGCCATGTCGAACAACTCGGCGATCCGCTGCAGCAGAAGGAGGGTCCTGACGAGTGTGGACTCGTCCATTCTGCGGTACGGAGCAGGCAGTGCAAAAGCTCTGCAGTGTGCAGCGGCTAATGAACCTGCGAGTATTCAGCGCATACCAAACGGAGTCCTCCACAGGCACATGCCCGACGTGCGGAAACATGTCAGGGAGGCCTCGCTGTCCAACTGGCAACACTAGTGGGACAGCTCGGAACGTGGCCGGTGGACCCATTGCTTGATCCCTAACATCGGATCCTGGATGGACCAGAGACATGGTGAAGTGGATTTCTGCATGACACAGTTCTTGACTGGTCACGGATGTTTCATGCAGTACCACCATCGGTTTGGACACGTGGCCTCGCCATCCTGCCCAACTTGCGGTAACACAATAGGGACACTGGAGCACGTATTGTTCAACTGTCCGAGGTTCGAAGGGGTACGTGCTAACATGCTTGCCGCCTGTGGACCAGATACGACAGCCGACAACATCGTGCGGAGGATGTGTGAGGATGCCAATACTTGGTGCGTGGTCAGCGATGGGTTCACCCGGATCATGACTGCCCTGCAGAGGAGTTGGATCCAGCACCAGTTCGCGACCGGTGTAGGGTGACTCCTTCGTCGGGGAGCACCTGAGTAGTGTCCGACCCTGGCAGTAAAGCATACAAAGATAAGACTTTACCTTCTGCGTATGCCGAGCTGCTAGGTACGTCGCGCGTCTGTGTGTAAGATGCCTTCAACGTTACCGTCGTGGAGTATCCGAGTCGAACGCGCCCTCTGCGACAGAGGCTGTGGGGATAAGACATGACCTTCTCCGCAGTCGAACTCGTAGGGGGAAGAGTATTCACATCGCGGAGTACTCTCGGGTAGAGTGCTCTCACGTCGCCATCGGATGAGCCACTCGATTCGGGTAGGATTACCCGTCGGGATTCATCTGAGTCGCAAGCGTTTAAGACCCGTACGTTTGCTGTGACAGGCGCGAGTCTAGGATAAGCTGCTGTCGATTCGGCACACGGCGAGCAATTAGCCTAGGGTTGCCAGCCAAAAAGGGAGAAGGAAGACCAGACTACGGTCGGAGTAGAATGCCCTTCCGGCGGAAGGCATTCGAGTAGTGTGCGTCCGATCCTAACAGTAAAGCATACAAAGATAAGTCTCTACCTTCTGCGTATGCCGAGCTGTTAGGTACGTCGCGAACGTTGTGTAGGATACCTCCACCGCCGCGGAGTATCTGAGTAAAACGCGCTCCCTACGAGGGAAGCTGCGAGGATAAGACTAGACCTTCTTCGTAGTCGAACTCATAGGGGGAAGAGTATTTACGCCGCGAAATACTCTCGGGTAGGGTGACTTCACGTCGTCGGCGGGTGAGTCACCTGAGTCGGTGTAGGATGACTTCTTCGCCGGGAATCATCCGAGTAGTCTTTCGTAAAGCCCGGACGTGTGCTGTGACAGGCGCGTGTCCAGGATAAGCTGCTGTCGATCGGCACACGGACGGGCAAAGAGGAGAGGGCCTCGAGCCAAGCCAAGCGGAGCCAAGATCTCGAGTCGTTAGAGGAGAGGTCATTGGTCTCTTGCAGTGGTCTCGAACAGAGGCGGAGCGCACGATTTTCGTGGGAACCAAGCTAGTCTCGAGTTGCGAGTAAAGGCCGGATCTCAAGTCGTTAGAGGAGAAGTCCTTAGTCTTGAATCGTAACAAGAGGAAGGGTATATATGCTGGAGTTTGGCTCGAACTGGAGTTTGCCGATGAGCGCTTAAGCGCGGACTTGGTCACCCATCTCGGGTATAGCCTTCGTTGCAGGTCCGAGTGGGAATATGGCGAGAGGCCCCAGGTGGACTTTATGGCGTAGGGGTACTTAGTATCCAGAACACTTCAGCAGAGGACATTTACTACTCCTCGAGAAGAACCGAAACTACACATTCTTTTGGTTCGTTTGTTTTCAATGCAATTCACAATTGCTAACAATAGGACCGATGATTGAATTGAGTACTTTCCCGGTTAGGGAATATGAAAAGTGAAAAGTGACAATTAGCTATCGCTAATGTAATGGGTAGTTGTTTAAGGATTTGACGAACAAACATAAACAAAGTGATACTTTAGTCCAGCACTGAAACCTGCGTTTTTAACAGGATATGGGCCCAGATGCGTCGTGATTAAGGAACAAAGAGTTAGTTAGAAAGGGGTACCCTCAAGTTTCGAACTTGCGGTTAGCAAGTGGACCAGTCAGCAGCCAGAGGACCACCAGCCAGAGGGACCAGCCAGCGTCGAGACGACCCAGTCCAGAGGGACCAGATAGGGAAGCACCAGGCAGAGAGATGTCGAAGGCCAGCCAGGAGGTGCAGCGACTCCGCCAGCGATTGAGCCTGGGAAGGGTCCAGGGAGGAGTCTCTGGATCCACCTAGTCCACCTGGAGGAACACCCTGGAGGACTTCGTTGGAGCTGCTAGCCGAGAGGGTTTCTCTCGTGCTTTAGTTGTTCATTGCGGTTACCATGCTCGAGCACAGCTAGACGCAATTTCTGGATTCCTCGAGTAGGACTTCAACCATCCCATGCTGCTGAATCTTGAGGTTTTTCAAAACCATCGAGAAACGGCGTTCATGGCTAAAACAGGTTGTTCTTCTGGGGTTTACCAGTACGAATGATGCCCCGCGGTATTTTTTGGTCATCCACCGACACTGTGATTTAACCGTCTCAAAATGCTCTTCCGTGTACTCCGGCGACCTTTTATTCTTCCTGCAGACGATTCCTTCCATCTTGAGGGTACGATGGATCAATACGTGGGAGCAGCCATATTTCCGACCGGCGTCACGCGGGCTGGTTGCGTCTTTGTTGTCAAACAGCTTCTTTAACGATGTCTTCCTCTGCTTCGTCATTATCGTCACCGGACGACCACTTCCGACCTTCCGCTCTACGTTCAGGGAACCCAGGATACGATATACCGTACTGACAGGTACATTTTCTTAATTAAAATGTGCCACCGTGAACTTTTTTCCTTGCTGGAAATGCGTTTTGTAGAACCGTACAATGCGTTCGCGGAGCACGTGCTGTTTCGACGCCATCTTTGCTTTAACTAAATTCAAACTAGCAAAACCAAACACGCCTACTGTTTCTAGGGAGCCCAAAGAGCAATTTTCTTGGAGAAAGAAAATTTTACGCTCTTTATTTGAGTTACTGAAAGGTATTGAAACCATTTTCATTTTTTATTTAACACCCGTTAGAAGTTCTCATCGCTCGCAAGCTGAGGTTATCAGCCACCAGAATCAACGTAAGGTTTGAGCTCGACGGAAAACCTTCTGTGAATGTGCACCAAGAACTGGAAAAGGGTTACTTTTCTCGGGAAGCAAGTCAAGTTTGAGTTTTCCGGGGAGGTTTTTGCCCAAGGAAAACTCTTGAACGACTTGTTCTGCTTGGATTTGTTTTGGAGTCGGAGTATGGAGTATTGAATCGAAGTGGTCTTTGATGAAACCAACGTTTTAAAACCAGTGCGTGGCGGTGCTGCGTCAGAGAAGGGCATCGAGAAGCCTGTCGAAGACCCACCAGAGGCCATCACATTTGAGCGGCTAGCCGATGTGTATGAGCCAGAACAACAGCCCACAACTTAGCAGCCAGTCGTTGTGCGAGCACCCGAAAACACATTTGAGCGGCCAGCCGATGTGCCAACAACAGAAAACACATCTGAGCGATTAGCCGGCCCTGAGACGAAGTCAGCGAGCATGAGGAATTACTGTTGTTGATGAGGAGCTACCTCAGAACGTCACTGAGCTGAAGCGCCAGGACGACTGGGATTCCTGGAAGATCGGCATAGACAAGAGATGATAAGAGTTGGAAAGCGGTTAGCTTGCCCCCAGGTCACAGAAAACCCATCCTGTCCAAGTGAGTGTTCACCGTGAAGGATGATAGTCGATACAAGGCTCGATTGGTCGCATAAAAATGTTCTCAACGACCAGGATTGGACTACTGGGAAACCTATGCACCGGTTGCCAAGATGGAACGAATCGTCTTGGCGTTGGTGAACGAATTTGACATGGCAGTTCAGTGAATGAAGTTTAGAAGAGGGTCACTTCAAACGATGATGTCGGCAAATAGAAGGTCGTTCGATTGACGATCTCTACCGCTTGAAGCAAGCGGGTCGTGCTTGGAACCGGCGATTCGACGACGAGATAAGAAAGCTTGGTTTCTATCCGTTTGCTGCGTTCATCGATCCTGTAAGCGAGGACTTTCCTCATCCTGTACGTGGATGACATCCTGATGGCTGGATCTGGTTCAAGACCGAGCTTGGAAGGCTATTCCAGATGAAGGATCTCTTGGAGGTCAAGACTTTCTTGGGAATAACCATCAAACAAGACTTAACCAAGAGTATCGTCGAGATTTCGCTATCAGGATACTTCGAGAAGGTTCTGCAACGATTAGGTATGGCCGTTTCTAAATCCGTAAGCACACTGCTTGACACAAACGTTCGCTGGACGAAGCTGAACCATGGTGAGGTTATTACCGAACAACCGTTCAAAGAATTGATGGGTTGGTCAGGCCAGCTCGACGGATAGACGCTGGCAAGGCCTGAAGCGTACTCTGCGATACCTCCAAGGTATTACCGATACGGCGTTGGTATTCCGCAGAAACGCGAAATCGGAACTACTCATGGGATATGCTGATGCAGATTCTGCCAACGACTTCGATGATCGAAGATCTGTATCAGGCTACGCTTACATGATCTTCGGGAATCTAGTTTCGTGGTCAACGAAACGTCAGCATACGGTCAGTCTGTCGTCGACCAAAGCTGAGATAGGAGCCCTTTGTCATGCAGTCAAGGAAGGTTTGTGGTTAACAAGCTTCCTGGGTGAATTGGGTGTGGTTAGCACTCCTTTCATGTTAATGGAGGACAAAATCCCTTGCATCCAGTACCTGGAAGAGGCGCCAACCCATCAGAAGATGAAGCATCTAGACGTGAAGTATGCGTTCATCAGGGAGATCGTGAAAAGCGGTCAGCTTTCTCTACGGCACATGAGGGCATCTAAAGCATTTTAAGGTTTAACAGAAAAAGAATTTTTATTTGTACCAGTCACTGTATATCAAACAAAACAGCTTTTTTTGTTGATCAAAACCATTAGGCAAATAGGCAAATAATTTAAACTGACATTTTTTTTAAACATTTTGGTTTTTTTCTAGTTACTGGATCAAAACCAGATCAGGTGGCTAGCAAGTGGTCAAAATAACCATCAGTGGTTCGATTGGAGCTGGATTCCTAGATTGGGTATTGTTAATTTCACGTTGAACCCAAATCAACAACACATGGCGAGCGTGAACAAAAGGATGACGGCCTGATAGAATCACCGCTACTCACAGAGCCCAAACCGTGTTACTTTTCTTTGTTGAATAATGGAATGGAAATTGATTTTTTTTCTCTCATGTATTTCGTTTGTCATCGTCTTTCTCATACTGTAGTAAACGGCTCAAAACTGTTTCCATCCGCAAGCAAACATTCGTTATGTTTCCCGAAAGCCTACGTGGGATCGAGCCACCATACAAAAATGTATGTGTGTGTACTAGGTAGAAGGTCGAAACGGGGGTGTTCAAAACCCAACAGGCTCACGTCCCGATATGAGTGAACATACGCTCTCACACATGCCTAGTCAGTCAAACCCCAAGGCAGGGGTAGATTGAACGAACGATAAACGATAAAAAAGTGGTGGAAAAAAACTAGAAATTCAGTGTTTGTCAAACGATGGATGTGAACATTACTAGGTTTGTTCAATGACTGACAGAAACTGATAACGATTAAAGTTCTTAATCGTTTTCAATTGTTTTTTTTTATGATGATTGGAATGATTGGATTTCGAAACATTTAGTTATTAGTATCCAATCAAAAGCAAAAGTGCCTGGAAATTTTCCATTTCACATTTTCATTTTCCTAACTTCCAAACACTGGCGATTGTCGAAGAAGCTACACAGTAGAGGTGTGTCTAAACCTAAACGAAGTCAATGGGTTTGTCGGAGCTCAACTGAAACTCAACTCAAACGAACATACCGGGAGTTTTCCATCGCCAAACAACATGCGGACTAAATAATGCTATTTGTTGTTTGTTCCTCCATGCCTTTCCTCTTCTGTTACAGCAGTTTTCGCTTCGAAAAATACAAAATGAAAATAGGCTCCCCGGTCGTCCTTCCCTTGAGGGAGTTTACTTTCTTTCCAATTCGGTCACGAAATAGGCGTTATTGGTGCCTTTTCTACTGTTGCTGTTTGCTGTTGTTTCCGAACAATTTTGTTGGGAACAATCGATGGAAATTAGATTTTTATTTTGGGACCAGTTTAGTTCATTTTTACCGGAGGTGTGGGTGAAGCTGTTTAGCCAGAAAATTTGGAAATGTTCCCTTATTTTTAAGCACAATGAAAGGCAATTTTTGTTTTCGTCTTGTGATTAAACAGAATTTAAGGGTCAAAATAAATAATGGCACAAATGACACGAACATGGCACAAAAAAAAGCACAGAAAAAAACACAAAAACAGCACAGAAAAAAAAACACAAAAATAGCACTGAAAAAAACACAAAAATGACACAAAAATGACACAAAAATGACACAAAAATGACACAAAAATTGCACAAAAATGGCACAAAAATGAAAAAAAATCACAAAAATGACAAAATGACAAAATGACAAAAATGACAAAAATGAAAAAATGACAAAAAGGACAAAAACGACAAAAACACAAAAATAACACAAAACTGACACAAAAGTGACACAAAAATTGCACAAAAATGATACAAAAATGACACAAAAATGACACAAAAATGACACAAAAATGACACAAAAATGACACAAAAATGACACAAAAATTGCACAAAAATGACAGAAATGACAAAAATGGCACAAAAATGAGAAAAATGATATAAATGACAAAATCGACAAAAATGACAAAAGTGACAAAAATGACAAAAATGACAAAAATGACAAAAATGACAAAAATGACAAAAATGACAAAAATGACAAAAATGACAAAAATGACAAAAATGACAAAAATGACAAAAATGACAAAAATGACAAAAATGACAAAAATGACAAAAATGACAAAAATGACAAAAATGACAAAAATGACAAAAATGACAAAAATGACAAAAATGACAAAAATGACAAAAATGACAAAAATGACAAAAATGACAAAAATGACAAAAATGACAAAAATGACAAAAATGACAAAAATGACAAAAATGACAAAAATGACAAAAATGACAAAAATGACAAAAATGACAAAAATTACAAAAAATGACAGAAATGACAAAAATGACAAAAATGACAAAAATGACAAAAATGACAAAAATGACAAAAATGACAAAAATGACAAAAATGACAAAAATGACAAAAATGACAAAAATGACAAAAATGACAAAAATGACAAATTTACAAAAATGACAAAAATGACAAAAATGACAAAAATGACAAAAATGACAAAAATGACAAAAATGACAAAAATGACAAAAATGACAAAAATGACAAAAATGACAAAAATGACAAAAATGACAAAAATGACAAAAATGACAAAAATGACAAAAATGACAAAAATGACAAAAATGACAAAAATGATAAAAATGACAAAAATGACAAAAATGACAAAAATGACAAAAATGACAAAAATGACAAAAATGACAAAAATGACAAAAATGACAAAAATGACAAAAATGACATAAATGACAAAAAAAATGACAAAAAAGACAAAAATTTCAAAAATTACAAACATTACAAAAATTACAAACATTACAAAAATTACAAAAATTACAAAAATTACAAAAATTACAAAAATGACAAAAATGACAAAAATGACAAAAATGACAAAAATGACAAAAATGACAAAAATAACAAGAATGACAAGAATGAGGAAATTGACAAAAATGACAAAAATGACAAAAATGACAAAAATGACAAAAATGACAAAAATGACACAAAAATAACAAAAAAATGGCACAAAAATGGCAAAAATGACACAAAAATGACAAAAATGAAACAAAAATGACATAAAATGACAAAAATGACAAAAATGACAAAAATGACAAAAATGACAAAAATGACAAAAATGAAAAAAACAGACGCATAAAAATTACAGAAAATTTCTTTTTTTCAAGACTATTTTCCTATTTGCGGTAAAAATACCTATAAGTAGGAACCAAAAATAAAACACATAACAAAACTTCTCCGGAGAAACTTTCCACGAAACACAAAAGACCCGGAAGTGCCGAGAAAAGATAAAAGTACCGAAGAAACGCCGGTAGTCAAGATTTTTGTCGATGGGCTCGGCTCTAGACCAGGAAGGATGTTAACAATGGAAAGAAGAAGAACAAAAAAAACGCCCACCGAAAAACTTCCCAAGCTTTTTGCCAGCCTTGTATTTCGAAGCAAAAACAATGGCCTCACCACACTCCACAAGTTTGGCACTGAAGCTGCTGGCTGCATTTGAAACGACATGGAACCCTTTTCAAGTTTTCTTCCAGCTAGCAGTCGCGTCGTACATTCCGAAGTTTTTCCGGTAGTAAACCTGTAAGAAAAAAGAAAAACAACAACAGAAAAGTTTCCTCTCGATTCGATGACTTTCGGTAGCATTTTCGGTACCGATTTTTGGTGACTAAAGGTTTTTATCGCTCTCAACTTTACAGTTTACGGTGCTTGCGGTGATTTTTTTGCTGTTTTGTTTTCGATCAAAGTTGGCCAGTTTTTGACAGTCATCAAAAACAGATTTCTCCATCGGCGTTTGCTGTTTAACCGGCTGCCTGGCAGATGTTTATTGCTTCGAGGCTTCAATTAAGTTCTCATCGTTATTCTCAATATAAACTTTGATTTACAGACTTCTACGTTTTGCTCTGATATTTTATTTTTTTACTATCCATCAGTTCAATTCTACAATTCCACATTACAAACAATGAGCAGAAGCTGGTCTAAAATCTGCCCTTACTAAGAAAATAAAAAAAAAATACACAATCAACAGCATCAGCCTTATAGAGTTATTTTTGACATTTCTCACGCACATTAACTGGCGTTCTACTGGCGTGTATGGACGAGAACGGGACAATTAACCTCTACAAATTTCAGTGCAAAAATCGAGCAGACACCCGACGAACACGTTCGTTTTTTTAGGTTAATGTTCCCATAATGAAAAAGTGTTAGTGCAAAGCCCTGAATTATGACACGAATACTACCAACGGCAAATAGGACTATAATATGCGCTTCCTAAGCCAATCCGTCATTTTCCACCGGAAGACCAAATCAAAACAAATAATCCACAGCAGCAGCCTTCAAATCTGCGCTTGCTAAGCCAATCCATAATTTTCCACCGGAAGGGCTAATCAAAATAAAGAATCAGCAGCAGCAGTTTAAAAAATCTGCGCTTCCTATGTCAATTTCGTCTTATTCCACCGGGAGGTCAAATCACAACAAACAATCTACACTTCTTAAGCCAGTCCACCTTTTTCTGCTCGAAATCAAAATAAAACAAACGAAACAGCAGCCTTAAAATTTGCGCTTCCCAAACCAATTTCGTCTTTATCAACAGGAAGGCCAAATCAAAACAAACAATCCACAGCAGCAGTTTAAAAAATCTGCGCTTCCTATGTCAATCCCGTCTTTTTCCTCCGGGAGGTCGAATCACAACAAACAATCAGCAGCAGCAGCCTTTAAAATCTACACTTCCTAAGCCAGTCCGTATTTTTCCTCTGGAAATCAAAATCAAAACGTACAAAGCAGCAGCCTTAAAATTTGCGCTTCCCAAGACAATTCCGTCTTAATCAACTAGAAGGCCAAATCAAAACAAACTATCAGTAAAAGAAGTCTTCAAAATCCGCGTTTCCTAAGCGCTTCCGTCTTTTTCCACTGGAAGGCCAAATCAAAACAAACAATCAGCAGCAGCAGCCTTAAAAATCCGCGCTTCCTAAGTAAATTCCGTCTTTTTCTACTGGGAGGTCTAAACCAAACAAACAATTAGCAGCAGCAGCGTTAAAAATCTGCGCTTTCTAAGCCAATTCCGTCTTTTTCTACTGGGAGGTCTAAACAAAATAAACAATTAGCAGCAGCAGCGTTAAAAATCTGCGCTTTCTTAGCCAATTCCGTCTTTTTCCAGAGGCCATACCATAAACAATTTTGTTCGTAGCAGCAGCCTTTAAAATCTGCTGTGCAAAATCGTCTTTCTACCGAAGGCCGAATCAGAATCAAATTTTTCGTAGCAGCAAAAACGGAAGCTTATCAAAACAAACAAACACACAATCGGCAACAGCAGTTTAAAAAATCTGCGCTTCCTATGTCAGTTGTGTCTTTTTCCACCGGGAGGTCGAATCATAACAAACAATCAGCAGCAGCAGCCTTTAAAATCTACACTTCTTAAGTTAGTCCATCTTTTTCCGCAGGAAATCAAATTAAAAACAAACAAAGCAGCAGCCTTAAAAATCTGCGCTTCCTAAGTCAATTCCGTCTTTTTCTACTGGAATGCCAAATCAAAACCAGCAATCAACAGCAGCAGCCTTAAAAATCTGCGCCTGCTAAGTCAATCCGCCATTTTCCACCGGAAGGCAAAATCAAAACCAACAATCAGCAGAAGCCTTAAAATCTGCACTTTCTAAGCCAATCCGTCGTTTTCCAGAGGCCAAATCATAAACAATTTTGTTCGTAGCAGCAGCCTTTAAAATCTGCGCTCCCTGTGCCAAACCGTCTTTCTACCGGAGGACGAAACAGAAACAAATTTTTCGTAGCAGCAAAAACAGAAGCTTATTAGGTTATCAAGATGGGTTCAAAAAATCAGGAAAATCCTGAAAAATCAGCACATTGGCAACCCTGGCCGCAAGTGGGCTAAATTTACAAGCATTATTCAAATGTTATGCATCAAACGTTGCGAAAAATTTGCTACAACTTTCCTTAGGAGAACCAGCTTAAAAAATTTATAATCAATACATTTTTAGAACAAATGAGTGTCCGATTTTTTCTATTCAAAAAAATTTGCTTCCATGAAAAACTGGATCTGGGGCAATTATTTTCAATGATGTTATAAAAATTAGAAATTTGTAAAAACCTAATGAATTTCATTTCATGTTTAAAAAATTGAGAAATTTGTATAATATTCAATTTTATGTTGAATTATTGCAAAACCAAAATATGTAATTTGCAAAAACTCTAACACAGTGGAAGTGAATGTGCTTCCAACGGATTTTTCATTTTGCGAATTGACAGATTATAGATCTTGGAACTCGTGCCGTTTTTAAAAAAATTCTACGTGGTATTTAATCTATTTCTAAATAAGAAACACAGTTGTCTAAATATGTGATACTATTTGCAACGTTTAAAGAAAAATGAGTTAAACATAAGGCTGTTTGTTGTAATTCTTTCACGATGCTTTTTGTTGTTAACATGAATATCTAGATTATCAAATGAAGTTCGAGATATTATTATTTAATAGAAGAATCCAAAAAGATTTACCTAGCATAAAAACAGAATTTGAGTCCAGTCAAGGAAAATTTAAAAATTGCAATCTATCGGTAAAACTAAACTAGAGATGTTAAAGCTTAACCTCTGTGGTTACGTAATGAAAATGAATGTTCTGAAGGTTCACTTCACGAATTTTCGTTAGAATGGGAGGACCAACATAAGGGTGTTTCGAACGCCAACTTTACTTATTTTCGATAAATCGGGAGGACCAACATGAGGAGTATTCTGAAGGTTCACTTCAGGAAATTAGAGCAGGAGGACCACCATGAGGAGTGCTGTGAAGATTCACTTCATAAATTAACGTAAGGTCGAGAGGACCAACAAGAGGAATATTTCGAAGATTCACTTCACAAATTTACGTTGGATCGGGAGGACCAACAAGAGGAGTGTTCTGAAGGTTCTCTTCATAATTTTACGTTGGATCGGGAAGAAAAAAATGAGAAGTGTTCTGAAGATTAACTTCATAAATTAATGTTAGATCGAGAGGACCAACAAGGGAGTGTTCTGAAGGTTCACTTCACGAATTTACGTTGGATCGAGAAGACCAACATGAGGAGTGTTCTGAAAATTCACTTTACGAATTTTTGTTGGACCGAGAGCACCAACACGAGGAGTGCTGTGAAGTTTCACTCCACGAATTTTCTTTGGATTGGGAGGACCAACATGAGGAGTGTTCTGAAGGCTCACTTCACGAATTTACGTTAGATCGAGAGGACCAACATTAAGAGTGTTCTCAAAGTCCACTTCATAATTTTACGTTGGATCGGGAAGACCAACATGAGGAGTGTTCAGAAGGTTCACTTCACGAATTTTGTTTGGATCGGGAGGACCAACATGAAGAGTGTTCTGAAGGTTCACTTCACGAATTTACGTTGGATCGAGAGGACCAACATGAGGAGTGTTCTGAAGGCTCACTTCACGAATTTACGTTGGCTCGGGAGAACCTTCATTAGGAGTGTTCTGAAGGTTCGTTTCATAAATTAACGTTGAATCGGGAGGACCACCATGAGGAGTGTTCTGAAGGTTCCCTTCACAATTTTCCGTTGGATCGGGATGACCAATAAGAGAAGTGTTCTGAAGGTTCCTTTCACGAATTTTCGTTGGATCGAGAGGATGATTGTTACTTTGAAAAGCGTGTTTTGATAATCAACGAGTTTTCCAGTCGTGTTGGGAGTTCCGACTGAAGTTCAGTTAATAACGACACGAATTCCAATCAGAAGCATGAGATTCTAGTCGTGATTGAATAATTGATAAAGATGGGAGTTCCAATCAGATGAAAGTTCCATTCAAAAGTTTGAGTTGCCAGTCGTGCTGGGAGTTCCGACTAAAGTTTGATAACGATGCGAGTTCATTCAAAGTGCTCGAATTTTCAAGTCGAGATGAGTGTTTCGACTGAAGTTCGATTGCGATGGGAGTTCGAATTAAAGCTTAAGTTTCCAATCGTGAAGGGAGTTCCGACTGGAGTTTAATAATGATGCGAGTTCAATCAAAGGCTCCTGTTTTCATGTCGAAATGAG